>NC_139345.1:48371779-48386779 GCF_055883805.1 Amblyomma maculatum
TTTGCACTACGCTGAAAAGGACTCGGGCTCAATTGCGTGAAGTGTTGCTAGATTATTAAATGACTTAGTTTGTAACCTTCGAAGGTGACACTCTTCTGATTTACAAAGGCTCTTAGCGGGCTTCGGCAATGTCTGCCTTTCAAGGCGCAAATACTGTAATATCTCTGAATATGTTGTATGAATATGAACATGAATTCTGAGTCAATGTAGGACTTCAGCTGTACGGAAGGAGTTAATATGGGTACCAGGTCACCAGGGAGTTGAAGGAAACGAGCATGCACACTCTTCGGGCCGAGGTTTTCTTCCCCGGAATCCTTCTACGTCCTCCATTGCGATTTAGGCTCCTCCTCTCCGTCAACACAAAAAGAAAAAAAAGAAGAGGGAGGGGGGGGGGGGAGTACAATATACATCGCCCTACACTCATCCCAGATATCAGAACTCTAGTTCCCCTGAAATCTTGTACCCATTGTTTCACCGGTTTGCACCCGGCGACAGAACTGGGGAAGGGGGGGAGGCGACCTCAGCATGGCCCGTATGCGAGGCGAATGCTCAAACTCGGCATATCTAGGTAAGATTTGCACAGCCACCAGGACCCTCACGAGCCTGACGTGGATTCGATACCGACTGAGGCCGCCGGTTTTCAGTATAGGCGGAATAAAAACACTCTTGCGTACGGAGTTTTCTGCTCTTGTTGCAACAACTTCAAGCGGGCGTATTCCCTGAGGCATCTCTGTCACGTGCGAGTCTGCTACCATGTCACTGCAGCACTATATCACCGCGTCCTCCGGGCCACGCCGTCCGCGTAGGATGAGCACCGTTTCCCCTTGATGCGTCTCCGTCGTAATCCAAATTAATCTCCACAAGAGACGACCGGACCAACTTTGAATGTCTCGTGGCGGAAGACGGCACGCTGTAAGCTGCAGAGTACGCGGATACGTCGAATTCGGAGGTCGCCACGGTAACGGACGACGTGAGACGGCGACGACGACGTCGAGCGCGATCGGCGGCCCCAGCAGGAAAGCCCCGTAGACCAGCGGCGGCGGTGGCAAAAGCGACAGCAATAAAGAAGCCACCGTCGAACGGAGGTGGAAGAAGAAGAAGGGACGAGGGGGAGCAGGCGGAGTGTGTGCTACGCGTGGTTCAGCAACGAGGTGGCCGCCGGCTGTCCCAGTTCGGGGCGGCGCGGGTAACAGTCCCCGGCGCGGTCGCTTCCGCAATGCGAGCCAGCCCATGCCCGGGCCGACCGACCACTTTCGCCGACTCGCGCTTTCGCGCCGCGGCCCCACGTGACGGCCGCCATCGGCACCGCTGAAGGGCTGCTTCCTGTACGAAACACCGCCGCCGCGTGCGCGTATCCCCGCATTTGCCAATGGTCGTAGAGCTGCTGCGATGCTGCCCAGCTCATTGGAACCTTGACGTCAAAACGCCCTTCGAGTTCTGCTCCACTCGTTCGACCGTCTTTCTCCGCCCTACATTATTAAACAGAATCGACGCAATTTAGTCCGATAAGAGCCAAGCCTAATCGTGTGAGTGGCTTACCGCGCGGATGGTTGGTGCGACAAAACATTTGGAAAACCACTCTTTCCGGATCCTGCAAATGTATCGTAAATTTCTTTATAGAGCCGCGGGCTATATATATTTGAAAGGTAACATTTTGGTCTTTGAAGATTATCTATAGGTTCGGCCTATACAGCATCTTCATCAGTATCGCCCAGTATGTATGAAATGCTCAGCGCGATTATGCACCTATGAAGACATCTGAGCAGCATTAACAAGGAGTAGCCACTATCGTTCTAAGAAACGCAAAGAAACTGAAGGGAATTTGCCTTGGTCGCCCGATCAGCGCAATGGCTCTTGGGAACAATGCCATGAAAACAGAGCAACGAAGTATGGCACCGAATGCAGTATACAGCTCAACCACTCTCACATCATCTTGGTTGGGAATCTTTAGCTCACCGCAGAAAACATTTCAGACTGCAGATCATGTATCGCATTTATTTTGAAAAGCTCAGCATTGATAAAGACCGGTACCTGCTTCAACCTCACTTCTTGTCTAGACGACTTGATCATCAGTGGAAGATCCGCGAAATAAAATCCCGGACAGATGTGTATAAAACCTCATTTTTTCCACTGACGATCAATGAGTGGAACCGGCTGCCAGCTGGCATCACTGAGTGTTGCACTGAAAATTTATTTCGGGCTTTTTTATCGGATGTGTGACGTGGCGCCCAGTTCTCTTGCGTGTGTTTCCTTCATTACTTTGTTTTTTGAGTGTTTTCATCACTTTGTTCGTCGCGCAGTTGCCCCCTTTAGATGCATGTTTTTCATTCCGCATTATCACTTGTGTCCTGTTATTTTCTTCATTTTTATATATTTTATCACTGGCGTTCCCAGCAAGATTACTTGTCATCTCCCCCCCTGCAATAATGCCTTCGGGCGCTGCAGGAACTTGTAATAAATAAATAAATAAATAAATAAATAAATAAATAAATAAATAAATAAATAAATAAATAAATAAATAAATAAATAAATAAATAAATAAATAAATAAATAAATAAATAAATAAATAAATAAATAAATAAATAAATAAATAAATAAATAAATAAATAAATAAATAAATAAACAGCAGATGGAGATGTTTAGTACAGTTGTACCGATTTGCGGTACAGCCACGTTTCAATGTCGTTTTCGTTAAGTTTTCTATATCGTTGCCAAACTTAGACTCGAGGCCGCTTTAACTAAGGTAAACAAAGTGGATCATTTGCCCTTCCTCATACGAACCATCGCTTCATTGTGCTATCTGCGGCATGCCACGGCTGACTGAATAATTAAGCCATTGGCATACATATATCGAGACGTGGGGAATGTAGGGTACGTATGACATGATATAAACATATATGCTACGGACAGGCTTTCTGCAACCTTTATTTTTGTTGTGACTTTATTCTACGGGACTTCGACACAATGGGTTTAATGCCCCAAAGCGACATATACAGACAATAAGGTATGCCGAAGTTCACAGGGCTGGTTTAATTTTGGCCGCCTGGGGCTCTTTAACATCGCACAGCTGGAGGCACCTTGCGTTTCTCCTCCATCAAAAACAGGCGCACCGCTGCCGGAATCGAACCCGAGTCCTCAGCTCCTCAGCCAAGTGCCCTAATCCCTGGGCTACCCCTGCGGAGCTTATGCAGACAGAGGCGGTGGTAAAACTCGACGTAGAATGTGAACTGATTATCACTCAGCGATAAGCGTCGTGAGTTAGTAAATGCCACTGATAGATTAAGGCTTCAAATCTGCCTCCAGCCGCACTGTAGTCTATTTAAACAGTTTAAAATCTCGGCAATTACGATTAGAGCAAACTTTAGGAGCGCCTTAGAAGATATATAGCTATATGCAGTAGCCTACGAATAGGTCCGGGGACCGTATCCTGGTTGCTTTCCCCATTTCATTTTCTTTCTTGTGATCTACGGCGACACACGCCGTTGTGGACGACACCAGTAACTGAGGCCCAAAAGAAAGAAAAAGTGAAAAATGTGGTGCGTTCTTGAAGCCTGGTTGTGTCTACTTTTCGAAAGTGCGAAGCATAATCAGACTCGCAAACGTTACCAATGTAGATGAGTTGCTGGTCGACAAGCGCTCATAAACGAAGCCAGTGAGGGTGGGCTTTCATGCTGTCACATCTGTATCTGCCTTTTGAGAGCACCACGCTAAAATGGAAACATTCAAGCAGAAAAAACAAACAAACAAACAAAATATCGACAGAAGGAAAGCAAAGCCCTTGTTTTGCAAGACGACGACCGGTCCCCCACGTCTGGACAGCTGTTGCGTTCTTGGGATGTGTCTGGCAGGTTACGCTTTCTTTACGGCCCTCATAGTGCCTAACGCGCGATTGTAGCGTTCTTTCTTTTTCTCCTACTCTGGACTTCAATAGGTCTTGTCTGTGACGCCGCGGTTACGTTGCACGACAAACATTTCTGGAGGCGTCGTCGGATTTGAGCTCGGAACGTGTAATGTGTTGCGAAAGTGCTGCACAGGCAAAGTGCCTAACCAGGAAAAAAAAAAAAAAAGTGCAAGTGGGAATATAGTTTCGCAAGCGCATCAAGTCCCCCTACTTAAGTTACGGCCACGTGTAAATAACCGTGCTGTCGATTCATGGGTGCGGCAGGCCCATTGACGAAGAACGGCTGAAGGCCGCATGCGTGTGTGGCAACAAAAAGGAGCATAACATTGACGGCTGCTATTTCCTTAAACGCCAGTGGTCGGTGCTTGCTAGAAAGGGTACTTCGCTCATAACTCACTCGAAAACTAGGCAATGTACGCTTCTTTGTCCGCATCTTGTTTTGTGTGCTACTCTATAGCGCTCCAAATGCAAGTGTCATAGCAAGTAGATGCGAATGTACAACGTGCTCAAACACGTGCAACTTGCGCTAGAACGCTCTGAACCGCAGCTGTACAACCAGCGACACCGCAATAAAGCAAGCTGTCAGTCGTGCCTCGAATTGAGTGCGTTGCAAACCTGTAGTTCGCGTCAGTAGCCTGGAATAACGTATCTGCCACCTATTGCGCAAAAATTGAAAATGTCCAGCGTAAGTTCATACGCATCTTTTATCATAGATATATTGGACGCCGTCGATTCTACGACTACGATTCTCTCTTGGCAGACCTCAATATGTGTACTCTTGGCGACAGGCGACTCATACGCGACATGCAGTTTCTGCAAAACATTTTGCGCGGTTTCATTAACTGTGAGACCTTACTGATGTCACTGAATTTTCGTGTGCCGCATGCAAAGGCTGCAAAATGTTTTGACACATTTTATCCAGATTTGCACGCCAACTGTCCAATGACTCGTATACAAATCTTGTATAACAAAACGTTTATTGACACGGACATATTTGCCTAATTGTTGTTTTCATGCCTGGTTTTAAATGTTATTAAGTGTTCTGATGTATCTGACCTAGTTTGCGCTCCTTTAGGCCACTTGGCTGTTGAGGCACACTCAAATAAACATTATCTATATATCTATTGTCCCGCATAAAAAAAAAAAAAAAAGAAACCTTCGCAACATCTACAAGCATTTGTCTACCTTCGGGTGCTTCCATCCAGCCTTCTGCTAAAGGCACTGATTCAGGCTATAGTGACGTCATAAAATAGCTGCCTTTCTTAGCCATTTCACAATGCTTAACCAGCTCCTTACATAAACGCGGAAGAAAATTATTCATTTTATGTATACGCTATGAATATTACATCTTTACCAGTAAGCCACTCGAAACATTTTCGAACACTCGAAATTTTCTTAGGCGAGAAGCTAGGTGCCCGTATGCTGTGCGCGATGTCAGTGCACGTTAAAGGACCCAAGGTGGCCGAAACCTCCGGAGTCCTCCACTACGGCGTTCCTCATAACCTGAATCGCTTTGGGACGTTAAACCTCATAAACCTTCCATTACGAAGCTTTAATAAAGAAGAGGGCACTTTCAGCAACATGCTTTCAACCGCGGTGGACGTAATTTACAGCGAAAACTCTCGCAATTAATCGAAAATTAAGAAAAGCCATTCATACTTTCTTAACCGAGTGGGGTTACACTGGGGAGCTCGAAGCTGTAGATAAGACAGTGGCGTATCAGCTTTTGAAACGAAGAAAACCTCATTTTTGCAAGCCCTGAAAGACGAGAATCTTCGGAGATTTTTACCGAATGAAACCGAGAGCATTCGGCCTGATTCGGCGCGCATTGTAGCTTCCTGGAAACGGCTCGTCCGCGTGTGACGTGTTGCAACGACTATATGATGCCTAATTCGAACTGCTTGCTCTACTGTGCCGTGTAGTGGGCATTTTTTCTTCCATCACTCTCAAAATTAACGACTGCGTAGTTGTTAATGACTGTACGTTTCCTTGCAAGAACAGTGGAGCAAATGAATGTACATGGCCTAGCACAATAGCGCATGTTGTTCGAATTGGGGCTCATACACATTGCCACATGTCAACGGCAGATGTCGCGTTTCCACCAAGCTTCTTGCGCGTGGTTTCGGTCTGTGTAGAAGAATTCGCCGGATTTTCTTTCGCTGCATACTTTTAGAAGTTGACTTTTGGTTCACTTAGAAAATTGGCACGGCAATGCCTTGTCCACAGCTTCGAACTCACCATTGGCACTAACCACCCAGCAAAGAATATCAAAACGTTAATTAGAGAGGTTTGATTAACTCTATTCTTAATTAAGATCGTTTTCACAATGCATCACACTCGCTGTGGTTGAAATTTTTCTCATAGTTCTTCTCTATTTAGAACTCTTTATTTCTAAGAATTTCTTTGAAATGTTTGTTGAAGCACCCGGTATGTTCCCTGTGCAAATCCGGCAGCTGCAGATGAATAGGTGTTTATTATTTTAGTTACAATATTTAACAGGAAGAAAAACATGACGAAACTCCCCAAAAAAGCAGGAGTTTAACTAATAACCTGGACCAATTACCCTCAAAGCTTCGGAGCGCTGTGATTAAGCACTAGGACAGCGAACGAACAAGAAAGCACATGAGGCTTCAGAACCAACAAGTCATATATGAATATTGGCTGTTCCAATTAGCCCTGATATAATCCTTGCATTACTTATCCTTATATATTTAACCGGGATGGTTCGTACAGAAAACCAAATCGTTTGCCAAAGCGTCCATGTGTTATCAATTGCTAGCTGTCCGCCACTTCACAAGCGATATTCTGCCCATGACTGTATTGCTGACTGCAGTCCTAAAATTGGATACGTTGGGTAGCCGCTACTGAGACAAAAGGAAAATTCTTGGCTTCGATAATTCAACTGTTCTCGCGTTGCCAGGTGAACGACACCTTTATACAGTATTTTGCTTATCATAATATAGCGATAATTACTTTATTGGAGTAGCAATTATGTTGCAACTGGGGGACGAGAAACAATGCCGTTCGGACAGGTATTCTACCAGTCTATTACGTGGCCCACGTTGGCGGTTATTTATAAAGCGCTCGACTCGGAACACTGATTCCATCTGAAAACGTCGCAGCGCGGAGAACACATCCTCACACTATAGATCGGGACGCGCGTCGTCGAGGGTTCCAGGAAAGGGCAATGAACATGCAGCAGAGGGATGCGTTCCATAACGAACTCTCTGAAGGTGCACTCTCCCGACAGCCAAGCGAGTCCTGTGTGTCCTTGAAGCCCCACGCCACGAGAGCGAGGAGGCGCGATTGAGCGTTATGCTGCTTCGGCACGCACCACGGGAGCGGGCCTAATAGCGCGTATGCATACACGCAGCAGTGTGCACTAAGCCGCTTGAACTGATCGACTTGCACTGGAGGCTTACCTGACTTCAAACGAACACAAGCTCTTGTAGTTTTGAACCCGTGAGCAGATAGCCCCAGATTTCGACTATGTTTTCATTTTAAAGAGACAGGTACTAAGCCGGCGACGTTACTTTCCTGATGTTATTAGTGAAAAATATAGCAGTGGCTTTCCAACTGCGTGATTATACATACTTGGCGAAACTAATAATTACGTTTAATATGTGTGTGCAACGCGGATTACGTGTATCATGGTAAGCTCTCTCCTCTTACACGTTCTCGACCTGCAGATCCGGGCAATGTCCCCGGAATAGCCAAATTTGTCAGCAACTTCATCTTATTTCAGCGACGTACAGATTCAAGCAATATATAATATGAACAAAGATATAAATGTGCGGCATCAGACAAGAACTTCACAGCCGTCTTGTGCTCCCCGACTTCCCCCTTTTTTCTTATTCACGAGGTTGCGACCGCAGTGATGGAAACGTAGCAAAGATGGAACTAAGGGAATTCATTTTACTACGGTGTCGGCTGCCTGGCCATCCTCTTCCTTGAAAATAAGCCGTGCTGTCCATACTGTACGAGGCTGCAGACAGGTATTAAATGAGCACATAACAAAACTGGCAATGACTACACGAGATCGGCAAAACCGAATATGAGCGCTATGATATTGTCGCATCGTCAGAGCCAAGGTGAGCTAGTGACGCACCCGCAGCATTGGCTATGACACAACTCGGGGGAAAAGCCCGGCAACGATCCAAAACAGCTCATAGTGATAGAAAAAGAAAACAGCGACAGCCCCGTTATGGCTGCATGCTTTAGACGCAACGGCAGGTTGCCGAGGGAATATTTTTTCCGGTACGTTTAGCGCGACTAGCCAGAAAGCGTAAGCATATAGACGCACACAAAGCAATAGTATAAATGCTATTGCTTTGTATACGGTATACGAAGGAAGCATTGTGACACTGTCATCGCATGTTCTGTAGATTGCCATGCCACCTGCATTCGTACTTGTAATCCCGCTCCACGACGCCGTCGCCTTGCACAAGATGCAACCTTGAATCGACCACATGTAAGGCCGCGAGGAGTGCCGCTATTATTAGCAATCGCATCGGCGCTTTCCGTGTTTTTCTCTGATCACGGTCGGGGCGCAAGAATTTTTCAACATCATGATTGCTTAACGATCAATAAGCGTGCACAGTCAGGCAAGTCAAGCAATCCAGTTACAGCGAGGTGATTTTCAAGGCCCAAAGGCTGATCTCGGCCGATTATGAACCCTGGTTCCTTGAGCTTGGATGTGAAGCTTACACTCACGTAAGGTTTTATTTATGTACGGGGCTTCAAGCTTCAAAGTGTAGAAGTACAGAAACTAAAATGACTCGATGAGCTCGCTCATCGCGTCTTTAACGCTCTAGCATTTTTTTACGGAAACGAAATAAAACGCAACATTTTGGTTTCATGTATACTATAAATTAACGATTCTGTAAGCGTGACTAGCAGTATCATATCGTTGTTCGTGTAGACTTCTTCAACTATGGCTGCATTAGTTGGCTCATTTGCTAAGCACAAGAATGGCAGAGTGTGTCCAAAATCGCCATTTTGAAAGAAGCTTTCCAAGATGTACAACCACATGTCGCAAAGAAAACTAAGCTGGCACACAGAATAACACACAGGTCATTAAAATGTAACAGTCGGTACATGCAGTAATGGGTCAAGAACACATTCCTAAGCCAAATCAATCACAAACGCGTAACCCAAGTGCTTTCCTAGTGCACGACACCTCATCATTCCTGCACACGTTCCATGAACGTTTAATAACGACTTTCTTTTGAAGATGTTAAGAATAATCGGATCGCAAAACAAACTCATCTACATAATACTACCTATTGAGGCCTGGAGACTGTGATGTTCTCTAGATTATAATTCCCAATCTTTGTTCTACTGCGACATATGAACTTCAGGATTTCATATGCTCGTCATGACACCACAGATAATTAGGACGAAAAGAGCTTGTGCCACTGATAGAAGCTACGTCAGTTTATACAATGACTTGGAGCTCAAAACTATAACTACACTGACACTGATGCACGTCTTTACTCAAGGTGCAGGTCACAAACGAACTAGTAGGTCACAGTTCACTTATCCGCGGATGCCTCAGTGACCTTGGCATCTGGATGACGATCCCAAAGTCACAGAATCGAGACCCGTCCTTGGGGACCGCAGTTCGATGGAGGAGAAATGCATGGAATAACAACTCCGCGTTGTACGATGCCAATACAAACACATAAAAAAAAACGTTGTTGGACCTACGAGCCCCAGATCCCTCCAATACGGAGCGATTCGTAACGCATGGGTAGATCCTGGATGTATAACCTTCCCTCCCATATCATACCCCCCCCCCCCCATACCATACCATACCATACCATACCATACCATAACATACCATGCCATATATCACGCGGTAAGCCAATACAAACACATAAAAAAAAACGTTGTTGGACCTACGAGCCCCAGATCCCTCCAATACAGAGTGATTCGTAACGCATGGGTAGATCCTGGATGTATAACCTTCCCTCCCATATCATACCCCCCCCCCCCCCCCATACCATACCATACCATAACATACCATGCCATATATCTTGCGGTAAGTGAGGCAAACCAGGACAAATCATGTCTACTACGTAGAGCGAAATAAGTAAGTGAGAAAAAAAAAAAAAAAAACAAAAGGCCCCCTGCTGTCGCATCTTCGCCGCATAGGGTTCATATATGGCCGTCAGTTCGTTATCTTCGTTGTTATCATCGTCAAAGTGTTTTATTTTCCGTGTCATCACTAGCAGATACAAACGCATTAGTAGCGAGGCGTCTAAAACATTTTGTTGCAATAGTATAATGCATTAATGGTGATATCGGCTGAAGGATTACTATTCTGCGAATTTAGGACAGGCGAAAGGTGCACACTGCCCAGGTATTATTTCCGAAGGCGCGCACACGCTCATCAGCAGACAAGTGGGGAAGCCCGCAGTCGTGCGCTGCCGACGTTGCGAAGCTGAGAGAACGCCGCCGCTCGTGTCTCCGCTTCAGGTAGACCTCGAAACCCCTTTCTGCGAACCAGCGGGCCCGGCGGAGTGACTCCTGGGAAATGCCCACTCCAAGGAATGTTCAGAAAAGCGTCAATTATGAGAGGAGTTGCTACGGCCACAATAGGCTTTGCACCGCGCGTGTATTCCCTTACCACTCTCGTTTCCGTCCAACACTGTAGTCCAACGCTCATGGGGACGAGTGACGCAACGGCCACAGCGACCCCGTCAGCCGGCCGCCATGACAGAAATTTTGTTTCATTCGATACAACGCATATTTTGGTGTTCTAGTCCGGTTGATTGCAACTCTCGCCGGCAGCATACAAGCCCGCCCCCTCCCTCCACTACCTTTCAAGTCAATTCATTTTACCGTGGCAAGCGAAGACTTCGATTGCAGCCGTAGTTGTACCGCATTTCGAAGCTACTTAATTTTGTCTTTGTAAAACAGCGTTTGTAACAATATTGGTACGTGCTATCCCACTTTCTTTTGAAATATAGTACAAGCGTTGGCCAGTCAGCGGCCGTTCTCCAGCTCCCGTTTCTCCCTTACCTTCTTCATTTTTTATGTGAACAATATAATATTGCTCCGATCATTCCTGTCTCTTCCGACCTGGCTGGCGGTAACACGTCTTCGATTTATGTTCTCTTTTTTTTTTTTTTTCCTGGCCTTGATATATGCAGTGGAAGCCAACATGTTCACCTCTTATATGAGCGGCATATGCAAATAAGAGATGACAAAACTTCGTTTCCAGCAGTACAGATTATCTGCCGTCCTCCCACGAAGACCACAGTAGCCACCCGGCTCGGCTTCTGAAAAAAAAAAAAAAATCCTCTGGTCTTTGACCGTTCGCAGCGCAGGAATATCGTAGCCTAAGGAGGTCAAGAGTTTACATAACAGGAGCACTGAGCACAACGAAATCGTCATTCGCAGAACTTGCCTTCTTTTTCCCCCTCTCCACATCGTTTCCACTCCTTCAGCATTCTCGGCTGCGCCAGTGGTGAACTGATCGTGCACATGGCGCCGGTGGTAGCTTTGGCAGTACGCCATTGACGTCACAGAGCGGCAGAAGGAGCGCGCCTAAACGCCACGCAAGGTCAAGCAGCTTTGATGACGTCAATGCGAGCCCTCCCGCTCACGACCTGGCCAGAATCAAGCAACTATTTTCCCAAAATGAGCCGCGCTCGAAACTACTGCCCCCGGAGCGGCGTTCTACTAAGAGCGGACTTGTTGAATTTCCATGAATTTTTACACCGCAGATGTCGAGGAGCCTGCCTGCCTGCCTGCTCGCACGCCTGCGTAGACTCCGTGGTATGCGAATGTGGCCGCCTTTCCTTTCTGTTTTCTTATGGAGTCGTAGGCCTTGCTCTTCTTTGCCCACATTTTCCCCTGAATGCCGTGAAGGAAGTCTGCCATAGCTATTAAAGCTGCACATGCCGCAAAATGATTACGATCCTTTACGAGGAGAAGGAAAAGAAGCGCCCATTAAAGGAGAGGAAATGACATGGTATCAGGCAGCTGTGAGGCCTAGGAAAGCATGGACGTCGCAACGAGGACGCCTCACGCTTATTAAATGTACTACCAGCGCGCATTTTCTCTCGCTTATAGTTGTGCAGTTGCGCACAGCTATTTTTCTCTTTCACTGAATTGCAACGACTTCCACAACCTGCTGAAAGATTTCCGCTGATCCTTATGACTTTTGGACACGAATGACCATATTGAAATTGACTCTTATAACGATTATAAGTTACAAAAGTCATGACTAATATAATCACTTCTTTTTTTTTTTTTTTTTGGTTTTCTCTAGAAAGAAATTCGTGCAATTATAAGAGACGTACGGCCGCCAGATCTATTCATCCGCCAGCAAAAGAAAAGGTCAGCAGCAATAAAATAAAGGGGCCTAGGTGACTACTTGGTTACGTTCCATCTATTGACAGCGCGCAAAGACAACACGAAAGACCATACATGTGCGCACAATAATTACGAGTCATAGACTATTTGAAACATATTGGTATATAGTATCATGTTGCACAGGGAGTTTAACGTCCCGTAATGGCACGCGACTGTGAAAAACGTCGCAGTGGATGGCTTCGGGTTAATTTACACCACATGAAGTTATTAATAACGTGCGTAGCCCATGTGCATTTTATCATTTCAGCTCCATAGAAATGAAGCACGAATTGTGGTGCATTGTATACTACCTCGCCACCTCGTCTCGACTATCGCGGCTAATTCCATACTCGCGCGTGACACCTTCGTTTTCCTAAATCATTTCAGGAACCAGATATAGGCCTAATAGAGAGTTTTAGCTTACCGTGATCCGCGATCCGCTACCGTGATCCGCCACCACGCGTTCCCCTGCGCAGCCCAGATCCCTTGACGCCGATAGATGGCGCCACATACAGGATGTCAGCACATAGACCTGCCGCGTCGGGACCAATCAGCTTGTGCGCCCCGCCCACGCACGGTAGCGGGTCACGGTGGCGGATCGCGGATCACGGTAAGCTAAATCTCTCTATGTGCGCGGAGGCCAAGGGACTGCGGCTGTCTTTTGGGTACGCTACCAGGAGTGGCAAAAGTTGGAACTACGTTACTGATGAACGTTGTAGATAATGAACTAAACCAAAAAAAGAACAAAAGCAACCTCGGGGCATCACTTTAACAAAGCAATTTTTTTGTTGTTGTTATCTGAACCCACAGAGTCCTTAGAATAGCAGTGTACGCACTTTTACTCTACGCCGACTGTCATTAAGGCTCGAAGCACCAACAGCTTCCCAGGGGCTGGCGATCGCCAGCTAAGTTAGCCTTGGTAAATGCTCCGGGCGACAATTACGGGCGAGCCACGCTTTACAATGCCATTGTCTGCGCTGCCTTTTCTGACTCGAAAATGGCTCCAGGCCACCGTAACTCACTCTTCTTTGATGCTTCTGCGTTTGCAGCTGCCGAAATTGTTCTCATTTCTGTCTTTTTTTTTTCTTTTTTTGCGCATAGTGGCGCGATGCCAGGAGCTCAATGCACAATTCGTGAGCCAGCTCTATTTCAGCCTCGTCGTCGTTGTTGTTGTTGTTGTTGTTGTTGCTGCTTTCGTTGTTACCCACTCTCGCTGCTCTTAATGGTCGGCTGCCCGCAGTGACGTCGTCTTCTAACTCTCGTCTATGCGTTCAAATGCCTTGCGCGCCTTCAAGAAATAAATAAATAAAAAGACCGAAAGAAGGGCGCCAACTAACTCGGTAATTATAATTTGCGCGCAAAAGGTGAAAGCGATTCTATTGTCCTCATCTCAGGGACTCCAGAAGGAAAGCGCGGCCACGCCCTCCCTTCCATACAGATTTGAAACCCGCTCGATCACGTGCCTCGCTGACGTCATGCGTCACGCCGAAGGCATCAACTCACTTTTCCGTTCAGAGCGCTTTTTTTTTTATCTTTGTTGCCTTTTAGGCTGTAGAGAGCGCTTGTCGAGTTGGGTGAGAATTTTTAAAACGTGAACGCATTGGGAATGAGCATGTGACAAAATCGCGTCGGTGTTTTGGTTGAAGTAAAACAATAATATTCGTCGCCACCCGGGAAAAAAGAAGCATGCATTCGAAAGATATGGTCGTATTATAAGAACATTAACGTTCTGGTTGTTGAGATATTTATCGCGTCTATAACATCCTATAATCTAAGTGCTGAGGTGAAAGACAAAGAGATAGCTTCAGAATCGCTCTGGAGATGGCTTTAATTGAGGATTGAAGCTGATTTTATTAATTCTGCATCGTTTCTAGCAGCGCGAAAAATCGTCAGGTTTGGTTGTTCGTAGATTTTTTCCTAGAAGCCTTGCGGCATTGCGAACAGTAATCCTCATCATCGGCCTGACTACAAGCACTGCAGGACAAAAGACTCCCCCATAAAACCATCCAATTAAACCCAGTCCTGTGACAGCTGTGTCGTCTCGATGTCCGCAAACTTCTTAATCTCATCTGCCCACCTAATTTTATGCCGCCCCCTACTACACGTGAATTCCATTGTAATGGAGTCTGTCACCTTTGTTAGGGAACCATCGGTTATCTTGCCTCGCGTTACATGACCTGCTCACACCCATCTCTTCTTCATTTCGACGCTGTTGGGCTGTCATAAGGCCACGCAATCGCTGACGTCATCCCGAGGTTTATCTTTGTGAGGTATATAAATTAAGAAATATCAGCGAAAACCAGCCGGTTGAACACCAAAGCGGCAGATACGAGCACGGCCACGCTGGACTAAGAAATGCACCAATCATGCCCTCGTGCCCTAACTCATACACAGTAAGGTCTTTGTAGCTCTCTCCGAAAGCCGGACTCCCCCAGTCCTGCTCTCTTGAAGATTAAAGCAGTCCACGCCAGTCCGAACAACGCCATTCAGCGCGGTTCAGGCGTGTCCTCAATGACGTGCATGGCGAACACACGCGACGGCTTCTTTCGCGCTTGCAGTATATGAATGCATGGTGGCCAGTCCAGGACGCCGGACGAGGCACGCCTCTCTGACCGCTTCGCTGGAAGACCTCGCGATGACAGCGAGATCGCCCATGCGGTTGGACACCATTCTAATGAATGGATCCTGCGGCTCTTCTGACTGGAACCGGTGTGGTTTTTTCTTTTGTGTTTTTT